>NW_026555335.1:23408492-23456512 GCF_029017545.1 Prosopis cineraria
AGTGTTTCACCCTTGGGATCTCCAGTCCTTTTTTAAAGAAGAAGGCGGAAGCCTCGATTATGCATTTGATTATAGACAATTGAACAAAGTAACCATCAAGAACAATATCCACTTTCGAGAATCGATGATTTGCTGGATCAGCTTGTGGGATCCGACAGTTTCTCAAAGATTGACTTAAGGTCAGGGTACCACCAATTGAGAGTGAGAGCAGAGGATATACCTAAGACAGCATTTCGGACGAGATATGGGCATTATGAATTCATGGTGATGCCGTTTGGACTTACGAATGCTCCTGCGGTATTCATGGATTACATGAATAGGATCTTTCGACCCTATTTAGATAAGTTTGTGTAGTAGTGTTTATTGATGACATTCTATTTATTCAAAGGATGAGGAGGCTCATGGTGAGCATTTAAGAATCGTCTTGCAAGTTTTGAGGGAAACATAAGCTTTATGCCAATTAAATAAGTGTGGAATTTTGGCTCCAAGAAGTAAAGTTTTTGGGCCATGTTGTGTCCAGAGACGGAGTTGCGGTGGATCCTAGCAAGATTGATGCAGTGATGAAGTGGGAACAGCCAAAATCTGTTACAGAGAGATACGAAGCTTTTTAGGTTTAGCAGGTTATTATCGTCGCTTTATTAAGGGATTTTCAAATTGCGATGCCCTTAACTAAGCTGACTAAGAAGGATGCCCCATTTATTTGGGACTGACAAATGTGAAGCTGCTTTCCAAGAATTGAAAAAGAGGTTAACCACTACTCCAGTATTGACTATCCTGACCCTGTGGTGCCGTACACTCTGTTACATGATGCTTCTTTAAAGGGTTAGGATGTGTTTTGATGCAAAATGACCGAGTGGTTGCCTATTCCTCCAGACAGTTGAGACCACACGAGGAGGAAAATTACCCTACTCATGATTTGGAGTTAGCTGCAGTTGTGTTTGCTCTGAAGATATGGAGACACTACTTGTATGGATCTAAGTTTCAAATCTTCAGTGACCATAAGAGCCTGAAGTATTTATTTGATCAAAAAGAGCTTAATATGAGGCAGCGACGATGGATGGAATTTCTGAAGGATTATGACTTTGAATTAACATTACCATCCGGGTAAGGCTAACGTGTAGCTGACGCCCTTAAGTAGAAAGACTATTCATGCTGCACATTTGATGGTTCATGAATATCATTTGTGGAACAGTTTTCATGATGTTCCAGTAGATGTGATTGAACATCAAATGGCCGCACTCCAGGTAGCAGACTTTGAGAGCAAATTTTGGGAAGATCTCAGAGTCTCACAGCAGAGTGATGACTACTTAAGGAATATAAGGAAGGAGATAGTGGTAGGTAAGGCCCAAATTTTACCATCTCTGAGGACACAGTGATGAAGTATAAAGGTAGAGTTTGTGTACCTAATGATCCAAGATTGAGGAATATCCTTTTAGAAGAAGCTCATAGGAGTAAAATATACAATTCATCCCGGTATAACTAAAATGTACCATGATTTGAAGCGAGGTTGGTGGTGGCCAGGAATGAAGAAAGATGTAATGAATTTTGTTTCTAGATGTTTAACGTGTCAGAAGATAAAGATAGAACATCAGAAGCCCAGCTGGAACACTGCAACCGTTAGATATTCCAAAGTGGAAATGGGATGATATTTCCATGGATTTCATCACTGGACTGCCAAGAACACCCTCGAGTAAGGATGCTATTTGGGTGATAGTAGATCGACTCACCAAATCGGCTCACTTTTTGGTGATCAAGTTTACCTCTACATTAGAGAAATTTGCTGAGATATACATTAAGGAGATAGTTAGACTTCATGGTATACCCTCTAGAATTGTGTCAGATCGTAACCCAAGGTTCACTTCAAACTTTGGGGTGCGCTACAGAAGGCTATGGGTACCAGACTGAGTTTTAGCACCGCATACCACCCCTAAACAGATGGACAAACAAAGAGGACGATCCAGACTTTGGAGGACATGTTGAGAGCTTGTGCCATTGAACTACCAGGGTAGTTGGGATAATTCATTTGCCATTAGCGAAATTTGCTTATAATAACAGCTATCATTCTAGTATTGGGATGGCGCCTTATGAGGCCTTGTATGGAAGGAAGTGTAGATCGCCTTTGTGTGGACAGAATTAAGTGAGAGGAGTATCATTGGTCCAGAAATTGTAGAGCAGACCACCCAGAAGATTGCAATGATTAAGCAAAAATTGCTAACAGCTCAAGCCGATAAAAGAGCTATGCCATAATAAAGAGACGACCGGTAGAGTTTGAAGTAGGAGATCATGTATTTTTTGAAGGTTCTTCAGTGACAGGCATTGGTAGATCCATTAAGGCAAAAAAAGTTGACACCTAGATTTATGGGCCCGTATGAGATCTTGGAGCGAATTGGATCTGCTGCATATAGAGTTGCATTACCTCCACAGATTGCAGGTATCCATAATGTGTTCCACGTATCACAGTTAAAGAAGTACAACCCGGATCCCTCCCATGTTATTGAACTTGAAGAAGTGGAAATTGAGGGAGAATTTGACCTTTAGATCCGAACCGGAGCGAATTGAGGACTTTAAGGACAAAACAACTACGCAATAAGACCATCCGACTGTGAAGGTGATTTGGAAGGGTGGAGCCCTGGTGATGCTACTTGGGAGACTGAGGAGAGTATGAGGCGAGATTATCCACATTTATTTGCTTAGGTACATAGTTTCT
The DNA here is from genome assembly GCF_029017545.1 of Prosopis cineraria. Lineage (NCBI taxonomy): Eukaryota > Viridiplantae > Streptophyta > Magnoliopsida > Fabales > Fabaceae > Prosopis > Prosopis cineraria. Next base: position 23,411,200 of record NW_026555335.1, read on the forward strand.
AAGCTTATCTATTAAATTTTGAGGACAAAATTTCTAAAAGGAGGGGAGAATTGTAAATCCTGATTTTTATATAATAAAAAAATTGTGGAATTTAGGTTTTGAGGAAAAAAAAAATGATAATAATAGGAATTTATATTATTTGAGGTTATTTAGAAATAATATTATGATTAGGTATTTAATTATGAATTTAAAAATTAAATTTAAAACCACATAAGCAATATTTAGTTAAGATATAATACATAAATAATTTTTTTTTGTGTGTTAAAAAAAAAAAGAGAAGGTAGAAGGAACAAAAAAAAAGGGGGGTGGAAGGTTGTTGTTTCTAAGTCCCACATTGGTTAGATGAGGGAAGAGAAGAGGTGCCTTCATGTATAAAAAGGAGGGGGTGTGTGCATTAGGAAGCATGAGAGGCTAAGATGCAATTTAGAGGAAATTGCAACTTTTGGCCCAAAGGTTTGAATAATTAAATTCAAACCTATAGTTTTTTTTAATATAATTTTGGGACTCACAATCCCATTTTTATATTATTTTTCTCTCTTCCTCTCACGTTGCTCGGCATTTTTCGCAAGGGGGGATTATTTTCTTTTTCTTCAGGTATGTTCTAACTTTTCTGTTTAGATTAGCATTTAAAAATTTATTTAATTACAAAATTAATTTATAGTTATTTTCTAAATAATATTAGCTTTCTAGTGATATGATTATTTTGTAGGATAGAGTAAATATTTTGATTAGATTTTTCTATAGGATAGTTAATCTGATGATATGATGGATTAAAAATATAGGTTAAAACTCTTAGGGATATAATAAATATTATAGAATATTTTCTTGAGGTTGAAACTCATGTTTTAAGAATTTTTGAGTTAAAATCTAGATCTATATGGTTGAATTTATGTGGAATCTGAGATGTAGGGATAAACCTATGATTATTAATATTTATTTAAGTATGAATAGGTATTTTTGAGGTTATAGAAAGGTGATTTGAGGCTTCAGGATAATTTTAAAATTTAATTTATTTTTGGACGAATTTTTAGAATATAGAAGGATGAAATTGTGATACTAGAAGTGATTTGAGGATAAAAAAAATAGTTATTAGGGTACGAGAATTTTAGAAAAGAATTTGGGAAGTTAAATGAGGCATAAATCTTAAATTAGTGTTAATATGGATTATAGATCTAAGACTTTCTAACTCTTTAAATTAGAGTTATTTATTTTAAATAAAATTAATATATAGTATTGTGAAATAATTATGTAGATTATATTGACAAAGATAGTGGTGAAAAAGGAGTTGTGAAGGGGAACTTGTTATTCAAGACACAAGGTAACCATTATTAATGTGTTGTGATGAGTGTGTTTGTGAATGGTTATGTGTTGTTTTGTTGTTTGAAAAAATTATGAATTATTAAAATAAATACTGTATATACTTGTTTGAAATTATTGCCAAGTGGGTTAAAAATTTATTTTGTTTATCATGATGAGATATTATTGTTCGGATATATTCCTGTTTGGATATTTGAATGATGCATGACTTGTCAGGGTATTTTAATGTATGGTGTTAATGGGAATTTCTGTTCGGTTAATTATTACCACGTGGTAAGCCCTCATTGGACCCAATGAGTGGCGTGTCGCTTGGTCCAACTCACCTTTGGCCGGGTGATTTGGCGTCCGAGCATGGTGAAAGGAGGATATAAGGTGCAGTCATGCAATTAAATACTTGTTCGGTTTGTTTGAAAATATTGTTCGGTCAAATGTTTTGTGTGCCCACTTAGCAATCGCATGATTAGTTACATCCGCATGCATCATTACATATTAATTTTTGGTTACTGGGACTTTTAAGTCTCATTCCCCGTGGTTAATATTTTTACAGGAGCGAATCCGGCAGAGAAAGCACCAGAGGTGTAATTATGGTGTATGAGACACCATCTTTTACGTTGCCTCTTATTTTGGATTATACAATGTATTTTGTGCCAACTTAGGACATATCTTGTCTATGGAGCATGTAAACTCTAATCCTTTTTATTAAATGCATTTTATGTCCAAGAGGATTATGTCTGTCCCTTTTGATTCATGACCTAATTTGAATAACATGCTATGAGGATCATGTCTGTCCCTCATGGTTCTAATTGCTTTTTTGAGATATTTTAAGACCTGTGGTATATTGTCTTGGATGTATCATGGTAGAAATTTTTCTACCATGATAAGGGTATGATAAGGGTTCAATGAAAAAAAAAATGAAAAAAAAATGATTTGTTGAATTAATAATTTGTGAAAATCGGTTTGTAAATTGAGGGTGTTACAGAACCCATTCCTATAGAGCCTGTAGCCAATGCTCCAAGAGCTCAAAGAGATGCTTGAACAAAGCACACCAATGACTTGGTGGATGTAGGATGCCTAATGCTAGCTACCATAGTTCCAGAAACTTCAAAGAGATTTGGAACACATGGAGACTTATAAGATGATTGTACATCTCAAGGAAATGTTCTAGCAACAAGCAAGGCAAGAGAGGTATGAGACCATAAAGGCCTTGCACTCCTACAAGATAGCTGAGGGTGCATCAGTTAGCACTTATGTTTTAAAGATGAAGAACTCTATTAATCACCTTGAGAGGCTCGAATTTCCTTTAAGCCAGGAGTTGGCTACATATTTGATCTTGAACTCACTCTTAGAAAATTATAACCAGTTTGTTATGAACTATAACATGAATGACATGGAGAAATCTATTTCTGAATTGCATGGGATGCTTAAAACTGCTAAGTAAAACATTAAGAAAAAGCTTAGCACTATTTGATGGTTTAGAAAGGAAAGGGTATGAAAAAGGGAAGATAAAGGCAAGGGTAAGGGAAAGGGTAAAGGCTCAGATGGTAAGACCAAAGAGTCGAACAAGCCCGAAACTAAGCCTCTAGCCAAGAAGGCAAGCCTCCAAAGGAAGGAGTTTGCTTCTTTTGCAATGAATCGGGTCATTGGAAGAGGATCTGCAAGCTCTACCTAAAAGATCTAAAAAGAAGAAGGATAGCGAGGCTACTCCTTTAGGTATTTAAGTTAGAGACATTCACCTTTCTACTTCTTCTACATGAGTATTAAATACTACATATGGTTCTCACATTTGTATAAAACATACAGGGTCTCAGACATAGTAGAAAGTTGATGAAGGGTGAAGTGGACTTACGAATTGGAAACAAAGCAAGAGTTGTTGCTTTAGCCATAGGCACTTATGAATTACTTTTGCCTAGTGGGCTTTTGTCAGTTGTGAACAATTGCTATTATATTCTTGCTTTGAGTAGCAACATTGTTTCTCTTTTTTATTTGGATAAGAAGGGTTTTACTTCAATTTTTGGGAATGGTAAACATTTTATTTATCGAAATGATATTTTTTATGCTAATGGTGATTTGCATTTTAGTCATTATCTTTTAAATTAAGAACATCCTAGTAATGAAGACATCTATAACGTAACTACTAAAAGGATCAAATTGAACAATTTGAATCCAACCTGCCTATGGCATTGTCATCTCAGCCATATAAATGAGAAACACATTTTTAAGCTCCATCAAGATAGACTTCTCAACTCATTTGATTTTGAATCTTATGACACTTCTGAATCTTGTTTATTAGGAAAGATGACAAAAGTACCTTTTACTGGGCATAGTGAGAGGTTTAATGACTTATTGGGACTCATACATATAGATGTATGTAGATTAATGAGTACAACTGCAAGAGGGGGTTATCTGACTTTATTACCTTTATTGATGACTACAATAGATATGGATACATCTACCTAATAAAACACAAATCTGAATCTTTTGAAATGTTCAAAGTATTTCAAAATGAAGTATAAAACCAACTTGGCAAGATTATTAAAACTCCTCAATCTGATCGAGGAGGTGAATATTTGAGTCAAGAATTCATTGATCATCTTAGGAGTTGTGGGATAGTCTCACAATTAACTCCTCCAGCAACACCACAATGGAATGGTGTTTCTAAGCGGAGAAATAGAACACTATTAGATATAGTTTGATCCATGATGAGTCAAGTAGATCTTCCACCATCCTTTTAGGGCTATGCACTAGAAATAGCTGCATTTACACTAAACCGTGTTCCATCTAAGGCAATTGAGAAGACATCATATAAAAAATAGACTGGGAAGAAACTAGTTTGTCTTTTCTCAAGATTTAGGGAAGTGAGGTTTATGTTAAGAAAAAAGCCTCAGACAAGTTAGCACCTAAATCCACAAAATGCCTTTTTGTAGGGTATCCTAAATAAACAAAGGGATACTATGTCTACAATCCCATCGATAACAAAGTGTTTGTAATTCAAAATGGTATCTTTCTAGAAAGAGCTATCTCTAAAAGAACCAGTGGGAGCAAGATACATCTTGAAGAAATTCAAAAACCATAAAATAGCACAAAGTCACAGATGGAAAATTGAAAAGACTCACAAGAAGTAAATGAGCCTACTCAAATAACATAAGGCCCACGAAGGTCTGATAGGACACAACATCATCCTCAGAGATATGGATTTTTAATTAATGAATGTTGTGATGTGTTGCTCATTGAACACAATCAACCAACCACCTACCAAGAAGCCATAGTGGGACCAAATTCTAAGAAATGGCTACATGCCATGAAGTCTAAAATGCAATCCATGTACGATAATAAGGTATGGACCTTAATTGATCCACTTGAAGTAATAAAAACCATCGAGTATAAGTAGGTTCTTAAAGAGAAAACTGACATGGATGGCAAAGAAAATGTCTTCAAGGCACAATTGGTTGCAAAAGGATTCACCTAAACTCATGGTGTAGACTATGATAAAACCTTTTCACTAATCACAATGGCTAAATCAATCAGAATACTCCTTGCCATTGCAGCATATTATGATATGAAATATGGTAGATGGATGTTAAAATGGCATTCCTTAACGGACGTCTACTTGAGGAAGTGTACATGACACAACCTGAAGGTTTTGTGTGTCTAGAGGACTCTGGAAAGGTATGTAAGCTTTAAAGATGCATTTATAGATTGAAGCAAGTATCGTAGAGCTAGAATCAATATTTTGATGAAGTAATCAAAGAGTTTGGATTCATTCAAAATATCAATGAACCTTGTGTTCATAAAAGAGTTAATGGCAGCATAGTTACATTTCTAGTGCTATATGTAGATGATATCCTACTCATTGGGAATGATATTCCTACCTTGCAGAATGTCAAGTCTTGGTTAGGAAAATCTTTCTCTATGAAGGACTTAGGTGAAGCCACTTACATCCTTAGGATTAAGATATCCAAAAGGCTAATAGGCTTAAGTCAAAGTACATACATAGATAAGATACTACATAGGTTCAGTATGCAAGATTCAAAAAGGGGTTTCAACCCCATGTCTCATAGCATTCATCTCAGTAAAGACCAGTGTCCTAGTATACAAAATCAGTAAGATCACATGAGTAAGGTTCCATATGCCTCGGCAATTGGATCCATCATGTATGCCATATCGTGCACTCAACTAGATGTTTCATTTGCCTTAAGTATGACTAGAAGATACCAAGTAGATCCAGGAGAGGATCATTAGACTGCTATCAAGAATATCCTAAAGTACTTAAGAAGGATTAAGGATTTATTCTTAGTATATGGTAGATTAGATGACGAGCTAGTTGTAACATGTTACACAGATGTAAGCTTTCAAACTGATCAGGATAACCTTAAATCGCAATCAAGATATGTGTTCACCTTAAATGGTAAGGTAGTGAGTTGGAAGAGCATAAAGCAGAGCACAACAGCTAATTCTAAAAATAGAAGCTGAGTATATAGTAGCATCAAATGCAGCTAAGGAAGCCATTTGGATCAGGAAGTTCATTGCTAAACTAGAAGTGGTGCCTAACATCTCAGATCCAATAAACTTGTTCTGTGATAATAGCAGTGCAATTACATAGAGCAAGAAGCCAAAGTCATACTAAAAGACTAAGCATATACTCAGGCATTTCAACTTATCAAAGAGATCAATGATAGAGGTGATATAATAATATACAAAGTCGCAGGAAAAGATAATGTTGTTGATCCTCTCACGAAGCCTCTTGCACAGGCGAAGCATGAGTGTCATATCAGGACAATGGGAATTAGACAAATTAATTGTACCTAGTACAAGTGGGAGGATGTGGAAATTGTGCTATAGGGCCAATCATTATACAATGCAAATTGTTATTTAATGAATTTCTCTTTTGTTATCATAACAATTGCATGTTCAATATGATAACTGTATCCCGAGACAAACTATAGTGATTATCCTAAATGTCCTTTGTCGATCATCTTTGAGGGGTCACAGATGAAACAGGCTAGTATGACTTTGATTAAATATACTGATATAAATTAAAGTCATAGGCACTTGAAAGAGTACAAGGTGCTGGACTAACCCGCTATGAGAAAGTTGCATGGTACAAGTCATATATGTCATATATAACTATATCACTAAGCCTTTTGACTTGAGATCATCATAGATTCCTGCATGATGACCACTGAACTTTAACCTAGTCAAAAGTCACCTTTGATCAGGTGATCATAAAGGCTATGATTGAGTTTAGTGATATTCATGCAAAGGAATATGAGTGGTCAAGATGGAATTTATCCCTCACATCAAGTGAGAGATATTACTGGGCCCCCCGATGAGCAAGACTAAGAAGATGTATGGCTATGCTACAACGGAAAGGGTTTTTCCATTGCTCTGTTAGTCTACTTAGAGATCGAGAAAGTAACGGTCATGTAAAGGAGAATGACAATTTCATGTCTCATACTTGATTGAAATATCGTGTGACAAAAAGTATGTGATATGGTTGCATGATAGGCTACATCGGATCATTGATCCCCATGTGAATTGGATAGTTGCAATGTCTTGTTAGAGGCCACTTGTAACTTGTGGGCTAATATGTAATTAGCCCACTGCCAATCTCATATGAGCCTACAGAGTCGCACACAAGAACAGCCCAACTTGAGCTATAATGTCCAAGTTTGTTGAATCTGAAATATGCCTAGGTTCAATAAATGTAATATAGGGTGAATGAATTATATATATATATATATATATATTGAATATTTATTTGATAAATATTTATATATATTTATTTGAAATATAAAATTTAAAATATAATTATATATATATTAAAATATATATATATATATCCATATATGTATATATATATCAGATATATATATATATATATATGATATATGTATATATATATTCATGTGTATATATATAATATAATATATATATGTGATATTTATTATATTATCTTATATTATCTTATATTATATTAGTTTTAAATTTAATTTTATATGATAGATTAAATTTAATAACTAACATGATAAGAGAGAATATCATGTTAGTTTTATAATTTAAATTTATAAGATAAATTTGAATTAGATATGATATTATAGATTAAATTTATGAGATAAATTTAATTAAATTATCATGGGCTTTTAAGTGGAAGACGAAAACCCTTATCTACATACTATATATAGATAAGGACGTCTTTATGAAGGATGAGAAAGTTAGAAAAGTTTTGATGGCAAAAACACTCTGAGAGCCACAAAACATCCTATAGAAAGGAAAATTAACGTTCAAAGAAGAATAGACGCTGAGAGCGCTAGCATGCTGTTTGAGTTAGAAAGTAGTTCGTATGGATACCGGTAGAGAGAGTAGATCTACGTTGTTAGCTCCTGAGATCCAAACGTGCACCAACTTTAAAGAATTAAAAAGTAACTTTTCTATCCACCTTGACTTAAACGAGTTCATTTGGTCTATATTAGGATAAGGACTTTAAAATTTTAATCTGCCACTGCTCCTCCCGATCCAACATGTACATGACACAACCTAAAGGCTTTGTGCATCCGGAGGACTCTAGTAAGGTGTGCAAACTTCCAAGATCAATTTATAGATTGAAACAAGCATCTTAAAGTTGAAATCAACATTTTGATGAAGTAATCAAAGAGTTTGGATTCATTCAAAATATCAATGAACCTTGTGTTTACAAAAAGGTTCATGGCAGTACAATTATATTTCTAGTGCTATTTGTTGATGACATGCTACTCATTAGGAATGACATTCCTATATTACAGAATGTCAAGCCTCGGTTAGGAAAATCTTTCTCTATGAAGGACTTAGGTAAAGCCCCTTACATCCTTAGGATTAAGATCTATAGAGATAGATCCAAAAGGCTTATAAGCGTAAGTCAGAGCACATATATAGACAAGATATTACATAGGTTTAGTATGCAAGATTCAAAGATAGGTTTCATCCCCATGTCTTATGGCATTCATCTTAACAAAGACCAATGTCCCTAGTACACAAAATCAGCGAGATCACATGAGTAAGGTTCCATATGCCTCGGCAATTGGATCTCATGTTTGCCATGCTGTGTACTCAACCAAATGTTTCATTTGCCTTGAGTATGACTAATAGATATCAAGCAGATCTAGAAGAGGATCATTGGACTGCCATCAAGAATATCCTAAAGGATTTAAGAAGGACTAAGGATTTATTCTTGGTATATGGTAGATTGGAAGACAAGCTAGTTGTAACTAGTTACATAGATGCAAACTTCCAAACTGACCAGGATGACCTTAAACCACAATCAGGATATGTGTTCACCTTAAATGGTGGGGTAATGAGCTGTAATAGCTCCAAGTAGAGCCCAACATCTAATTTTGCAATAGAAGCTGAGTATATAGTAGGCTAAGGAAGTTGTTTGGATCAAGAAGCTCATTGTTGAACTAGGAGTGGTGCCTCATATCTCAGATTCAATAAACTTGTTTTGTTACTATAGCAGTGCAATTACACATAGCAAGGAGCCAAGGTCACACCAAAAGACCAAGTATATACTTATGTGTTTCCACCTTATCAAAGAGATCAATGATAAAGGTGATATAAAAATAGGCAAAGTAGTAGGAGAAGATAATGTTACTGATCCTCTTACAAAGCCTCTTACAGAGGCAAAGCACGAGCATCATGTTAGGACAATGGGAACTAGACAAATTAATAATTGTACCTAGTGCACATAGGAGGATGTTGGAAATTATGCCCTAAGGCCAATCATTATACTCTACACATTGTTATTTAATGAATTTCTCTTTTGTTATCATATCACTTGCATGTTCACTATGATAACTATATCTTTGGACAAACTATAATGATTGTCCTAAATGTCCTTAGTCGGTTATCTATGAGGGATCATAGATGAAACAAGACTAGGATGACTTTAATTAATTATAGAGATATAAATCAAATCCATAGGCACTTGAAAGAGTACAAGGTGCTAAATAGATCTGCTATGAGAAAGCTGTATGATACAAGTCATAAATTTATCTCATATGTAACCATATGACTAAGCCCTTTGACCTAAAATTATCATGGATTCCTACATGACGACCATTGAACTTTGACCTAGTTAAAAGTTATGATTGAGTTTAATGATATTCATACAGAGAAATATGAGTAGTCAAGATGGAATTTGTCCCTGATATTAATTGAGATATATTACTAGGCCCCTTAATAAGTAAGACTGAGAAAATGTGTGGCCATACTATAATGGGTATTTCCATTGTTATGTTAGTCCACTCAGAGACTAAGAAAGTAATGGTCAGGTAAAAGAGAATGACAATTCCATGTCTCACACTTGATCGAAATATTGCGTGACAAAAGGGATGTGATACCATTATAGGAAAGGTTGCATTGAATCATCGATCTAGATATGAATTGTGTAGTTGCAATGTCTTGCTAGAGGCCACTTATGACTTGTGGGCTAATAGAGTAATTAGCCTACTACCAACTTCATATGGGCCTATAGGGTCGCACACAAGAACAGCCCAACTCAAGCTATAATGTCTAAGTTCTTGAATCTGGAATATGTCTAGATTCAATGAATGTAATATGAGGGTGGATGAATTATATATATATTTGAATATTTATTTGATAAATATTTATATATATATATATATATTTATATGAAATATAAAAATTTAAAATATAATTATATATATATATTCAAAATATATATATTCATGTGTGTGTGTATATATTTGATATATATGCATATATGTATATATATATGATATATAAAATTAAATATATATAATATAATATATATATTTTTTAAATATATATGTGTGTATATATATATTCGTGTTTACATATATAATATAATATGTATATGTGATATATATATTATATTATATTATATTCTGTTAGTTTTAAATTTAATTTATTTGATAGATTAAATTTAATAACTTACATGATATGAGAGAATATCATGTCAGTTTTATAATTTAAATTTATAAGATAAATTTAAATTAAATATGATATTATAGATTTTAGTTATGAGATAAATTTAATCTAATATTTTATTGGCTTATTAGAGGATGACTAAAACCCTAATCTATATATATATATGATATAAGAGGTGGCATGGTCATTAAGAAGGAGTTAGAAAAGTTCTAATGGAAAAAATACTTTGAAAGTCATGAAACACCCTAAAGAAAGGAAAATGATATTAAAAGAAGAACAGACATTGAGAGTGCAAGCATGCTGCTCAAGTGGGGAAGCTATTCACGTGGATATCAGTAAAGGGAGCAAATCTACAATGTCAGATCCTAAGATCCAAACTCTTGAAGAGAACGCATGTTAAGAGCTCACAATTAAAAGTTAACTCTTCTATCCATCTTGACTTAAATGGGTTCGTTCGGTCCATATAGGGATAGGGATTTAAAAATTTAATCTTCTACTAAGCCTCCCTATCCAACAAACTCCTCCCTTCCCATTCCACTCCTACCTCTCAGCCTTCCCTCTACTCCTTCCCTCCCCTTCTATCCCTCACCCCTCAATCTCCCCTAAACTCCTCCCTTCACTACCTAACTCTCCCTTTTCTTCCTCCTTCTTCCCTCTTTCTCAAGCACATCAGGTAAGCTTCTTGTTTTGTTCTTTTTTTTTTTTACAATTTTCTATTTGTATGTATTAATTATTGTTTGATTTCATTTTAAATTTTAATTTTAGTTTAATTTATTTCAATTTAACTTACTATTTAATTTTATTTGATTAATTTTAATTAGTTTTTATGTATAATTACTTGTTGGGAGTGTTATTAGTGGTTGCCTAATGCCTAGATTATTGCATGTGTGATCAAATCATTGTTTTTTGAAGGGGTGAAGATATAAAAATATTATTTTTTCCTTGTAAAATTTGTTGGAAGTCTAATTTTTAGGGAAAATTATGGCAAAATTTGTGAATTTCATTCTTTCCCTTAAATTGCTTCAAATTTAGTTTTTGTTATTATTCATTATTATTAGGAGCATTATTAGTGGCTTCATAAGACCTTAGGTTGTTACATGTGATTATTTATTTGGTGTAAAATCATGAATTTTCTCTTGTACAATTTTTAAAAAGTTTTGGGAGTTCAATTTTTAGGGAAGACTCTACAAAAATTTTTAAAATTTATTCTTTTTTCTAAATTAATTAAAATCTTAGATTAATTAGGAATTTACATTTTTGAAATAGTTTGAAGATGATAACATGCACATTAGTTTTATTCTCCTTTAAGTAGTGACATATGGATCATAGTTGGATGAATGCTAGAGGAACAAAGTGATGAGTATGATAATGGGGTGAAGGAGTTTTTGTAATTTATTAAGAAAAATATTGTTGACAATACCAAGAGATTATATTGTCTTTATGTAAATTGATTAAATGAGAGGAGACTAAATGTTATTGAAATAAGAAAACACCTGATTTGCAATGTCATTTGCAAGAATTATACGGTATGGATTTCGCATGATGAACAATTGGAAAAATTATAGTGATACATCTCAATATATGGAAGTTTATCATAATCTTGATGATCAAGTAGACATGGATGAAGATCGACTAGAGGACATTATTCATAATATTGGGGAAGAGGCTTTTAAATGAGCACACATGTATAATAACTTGTGTACTGATATGGAGAAGCCTTTATACGTAGGGTATACTGATTTCATTCTATTGTTTAGGGTGTTAAAATTGGTTACTTCAAAGGCATGAGCTAGGTGGAGTGATCAGAGTTTTACATAGTTGCTATAGTTACTCCAAATAATATTTCCAAAAGGAAATATACTAATAAATTATTACTATGACGCCAAAAAAGATCTTGTGCCTAATGGGTATGAATTTTAAAAAGATATACGCATGCCTTAATGACTGCATACTATACAAAAGAGAGCTAAAAAGGGAGGAGAAGTGTCTAAAATTTGAGGCACCATGATACAAAGAGAAGAGGGCTGATAGAACACATTTGTTACCCACTTTTATTTGTCAATTAGGACCATTTTATTAATTATTTATCACCTTCAAGTGCACACATTGCATTAGATTTGGAACTTTGCCTAAGTTTCTAAGATCAGTGCACTAGGGGCATTTTGGTCCAAAAAATGAACTTTTGAGAAAATGTACAAGAAAAATTGACAAAGTGCATTTTATGTCCAGTTGATGAATGGTGAAATTATATTTTTAAAATTCATTTTAGTTTGGGAGTAATTAAATAAAAAAGTCAACACTTTCTTAAGTGTCTTAGTTTGTCCTAGTTTTTGGTTTGCCTTTGTGTGAAAATTTTTATATAATTTTGTGCAGCCTAAAACTTGGTTAATTTAATAAATTCCCCCTTCTAAATATGAATTTAATTCTGGACATGAATTAGATTTTATTATATCATATGCTATTTAATTGAATTATGTGATTTATGTGACATAGGTGGCATGTGACTTGTGCATCAATTGGGCAATTGAGGTCAACACTCCTTGAGGACAATGGCTGATGGTTTGCACGTGAATTATGATTATTTTGAGGGATTAGATCAGCTAAAATGATGTGGATGACACATGGGAAATTAGGCACACATTGGAATCATCTACAAACCAATAGGAAGTTGCCACCTTGCAAGTGTGACAAGGCTCCCATTTACATTTTAATTTCTTTTTCCTTATTTTAATTAAGCTTCAGCTGATGGGAGACACCAAGGAGCACGCCATTTTAAGTCCTAAATGGGATCCAACACATATCTCATTCATCTTCCACATTCTCTCTCTCTTGTTCATAGTGTTCTTCATTTTCTCTCTTTTGTTCTTCATTTTCCAGCACCCTAACCTCCATTTTCAGCCACCAAACCTCCACAAAACTCATACCATTCTTCTCCTCTCTTCATTTTCGTTCCATCCCTTCCATTTTCACAAGGATTGAAGCTCATTTCCATCATTCAAGAGCTATGGAGTTTGGCCTTCACAAGCAATCACTAGGGTTCTTGAAGATGAAGATTGGCTAAGTTTCTTTGTGGAATCCTAGAGAGATGAAGATGGAGGATGAGTCTTGAGCTTCAAATTGGCTAAGTTCTTTTGTTTCCTATCCTCTTCTCTTTTTACTAGATGGTTAGATTCCTTAATCTAGGGTTTAATCATCTTAGCTTATAAATTCTAATTTGAATTTGATGTTGATGTAAAGAGAGAGGATTGTTTCATTTAATTTCTTCCTTGGACAGCCATGACTGAATTTTGCCACTCTTTGTTTGGCACATAATCTTGTGTTTTTCAATTAGTGAATTTCTTGTGTTAATATTGCATAATCTTGTGGTGTTAATGCTTGTGTTGTTGAGTAGCTTGACATAATCTTGTGGTTGCTCAATTTATGTGTTTGACCATGGCTGTTGAGAGAGGATTTTGAGTGAATCACTTGGCTAATGTCTTCACCAATTGGTTAATTGAACTAGGGACTTTAATCTAAGACCTAGGGAGGTTAGCTAATTAGGTTAATTGGCTTAGGATAATTTTCTTAAGTCATGACAGCTTTAGTCAAGAGGAAAGGGAAGCTAAACTTAGCCTAATCATGAGAAGATAATGAGTCCAAAATCAACTAATCTCTAGGGTTCCATTATTGTGAAAAGGGAAGTTCATTTCACTCACTTTCACTAGCATTTTAATTACTTGCATATTAGGTAATTAGTTTAGATAATTAGCTAGATAACTAAATTCCTACAAACTTTGGTTGATTTATTTCACTAGATAACTTTCAATTAGACTTAAAACCATTCCTTGGGAGATGACCTAGGGTTGGCCCTATATTGCATTAGGGTTAGCTTTAGTGTAATTTTGAGGATAAGCGACTAATTTCCTATCAAAATTTTGGCGCCGTTGCCGGGGAATGGTTTAAGTTTAATTCTAAGGTTGTTTAGTACCTAATTTACATTTTTAGTGTTCCTGGAAAATTTTTTGAAAAATTATAAAAATTTGTGTTTTGTGTTTTGTTTAGTGTTTTTTGTGTGTTTTGAGTGTTTTTATTCTGTTTTGAAAAAAAAAATTAGTGCAATTTTCGTTGGTTTGGTGTAGAGCTGAAAATACTCTGTTTCTAGTGTCTCTGTCTGAAATTGAAAAATTAACTGGGAATGAGTCTGAGGGAATTTGAACTTAAAATTTATTTCATTGAAAGCTCTATATCTTAGCTTCACTTTAAAATTGGTTTGGTCAATTTTGGACGTGGGAAGTGTCCTGTGGAAATTTTACAATCTAACAAGGTCCAGGGAGCCATTACAGAGGATTCCCAAAACCCTGTTTCAACTTTGAGTTAGCATATCTTCCTCTTTGTGCGTTCAAATTGATTGATTTGAGTTTCATTTTTCTTATCACTGTCTTATATTTGTTTCTTGTGTTTAGGATTTTCTTCAATTTTTCCATTTTCCTATTTGAAAGTTTGTTAGAAGCTCTGAAGGTCTTCTGGACGAAATCCTGTTTCTCCAGACCTGTGGACCAACTTGTGAAAAATTCTGGGAACGATTGGGAGGGATTTGTAATCTGAAAGTTTTATATAATTTTTCTGAATATCTCTTGTGTATCTCATAAAAGTTTCAGGTGAATTTCTCATATGGATTGGCTGCTAAAAAATCCACAAGTTCACTATCTCCAGAAAGCCTACTGTGCAAATTCCAGAATTGTCAAAGCTTCTTGATTGAGCATTTCTAACTCTCTTTCTACTTGTTTGGTGTTGTTTTTGATTTTTTTTATTGTTTTTAATTCTAATAGAAAAAAAAAAGAAAAAAAATTTCTCTTGATTTTTGTTTGCTTGCATTTCCACTCATACACTTGCAAAGGGCATATCATTTGAGCTTCCTTGGTCTTTCCATCATTTTGAGCTTGAATTTGAATCATTGCTTGTGGATATAAATTTCATTGCATTTTATGGCTTGGTTTCATGATCATGATTCATTCCATCATTCATTTGACATCCATTCCCATCCATTTCCAGCGCTTAACATTGACCATACATCCCATTTCCATAATCAATTTCAACAATATAACTTTGATTATCCACCCCCATATCATGATCATTTCCATCCAAGTCACAATTATGAATTTTTCAATCCCATGAGTTTTGAATCCAATCTAAGCACTCATGTTGAGCGTACACCATCCATTGACATTGAGCATCTAGAAAAATTATATGCACAAAGGGGTAAATTTTATTGTGTGCATTGTGAGGCTATCTCCCACTTCTATTATGATTGTCCTATTCTAAAAGGATATTGTGAACCACATGGAGTAGCCCAAGCCTCACAAGAGAGAAATTACATGTTTCAAGTTGAAGACACACAAAAAGTTGCTCATGAAGCTATTGAGAATATAAATACACCTCAAGCCACTCAATCTCCAAAAGAGAAGGAGTCAATCCAACCCTTACTTCAAGAGGTAATTTCTCCTATTCCTATTGAGGTTGATTCTTCTTCACATTTGACTTTATCTAATGATGAGCATAATGATTTAAATGATGATGACGTAGATGAAGAAATTATAGTTGAATCACCTTGGATGTTTGAGCATGAATCATATTGTGAAAAAGTATACCCTTGGGAGAAAAACACTTTGAGTTCACATGATAATTCTCTTGATTTAAATTCAAATATCATTGAAAGTGTTGACTCTTCACTTAGCTTGAATAAAGAAAATGAAATGGATGTTGATGGTGGCGATGATGTATCTTGTATGCTTGAAATTCCAATTCCTTCTTGTGATATTGTTAATAGTGCACATGCACTTGTTTCTTCTAACCATGATGTGCTTGAGAAAGGTTGTTTACCTTCTTTTGTAGGTGAACAAGGCAATGTAGCCAAACCATCTCTTGATTTCAAAGAGGAACTTGCTCAACTTGAAAAGGCTGTAGCTCCTACTAAGGATTTGAACAAGGAATTGAAAATAACTCAAGATGACAAGGAGGTTGAAAATCAAGGAATTGATTTTACAAAGCCAAATAGTAATGAGAATAATATTGATTTAATGCTTGATGATTTTGATGATGAGTTGGCTTTGTTTCATAGTACTTGTTCTAATTTCCTATTCACTTGTGATTGTTCACATGATTCTCCATGCCCTATTTGTTTAGAAATTAATTCATTTGTGCTTGAAAATAGTAGCAATCATTTACTTGATAAAATAATTGATGATGTATGTTTGAGTGAAATTAATCATGAGTGCACTTCTTTAAAACCCAATATGCTTGAGGAAGGGTTCTTTGTTGATTTTATAGGTCTAAATGATGATATGGCCAAGAACCCCCATGTACTTAGAGGATTTATCATTGCAATGGAAGAGACCTTGGCTAACCATGAAGATGATCAACCACATAAAGTTATGAAAGATTCTACACCATACATCTTGGAGCCATTACAAATTGATCTTGAGCCTCCACCTAAGATGCTTGGAATGAAGATGATAATGAGTAGCTTCATGTTACTCCTCAAAGATGAAAATTTCAACTTCAAGAGCTTGTGGAGATTTAAACTAGGTTGTATCTTCTTCACCCTTTCTTTTTACTTTACTTTGCTTTATGCTTTGATTTGTTGATTGAGTAAATTGCAAGTGTGGGGGAGATGAACCTAGTAGGAAAGTTAGAGTTTATTTGCTTTATTTGACTTCTTTGTTTTGTGTTTTAGTTTGAAAAAAAAAAATCTGCACCACACTTTTGTTATGCATTCATTATTGATCTCACCTTATTTTATCACTAGTCTATACATACATTGAGGACAATGCATGATTTAAGTGTGGGGGAGAGAAATAAACATTTTGTTTTGTTTGTTTGGTTTTGCAAAAAAAAAAAATTTCTTTGTTTTGTTTTGTTTGAGGTTACTTAATTACCTAGCTCTTGAATGGATATTTTGATTCTTGAGATGTGGTAATTTTTAGGATTGAATAGGTGTGAAGTGAACATTCTTTTACCTTGAATTAATGGATTAGAGTGGCATATTACCCTTTCATGGAAGAGGCTAAACACTCATGTGTGATTAATTCCTTAGTGATGTTACCCTCTAGAATTTGTTTCACTTCTTAATTAAGACCATATATCTTGCACTTGTTTGATAGGAGATGAGAGATGGCATTCATAAAAAATAGCCAAGAGCCAAATAGCCAACCTATTATTATTTATTATCCTTTGTTAGCCACTTTGAGCCTTTGGTTTGATTCTTAAAAAAAAAAATATTCACCCTATTTTTCCCCAAGGAATGCATGTTACACTTTTATATGTCTTTTTAATATTCATTGCATGTCCTAGATCAAATGAGTGGATGCTTATTATCATTTCTCTATCCATTACTTCCATTGTTTTCAAAGAGTTAGGGGCAACCAAAAAAAAACAACAAAGATAGATTTGAAAAAAAAAATATAGTCAAAAAGAAAAGAAATAAAGTTGCTAGAAAAAGAAAAAAAAAAGAAAGAAAGAAAGAAAAAAAATAAAAATAAAAATAAAAAGTTGCCTAGCTCATCCATTCCATTTGTTTTATTATTTCTTATCATTTCTTTCCATCCTCATTGTGTTAAGGTGTTCACTCAATTGAGTTAGGTTATGCTTTGCATATTAAGGGGATATATCTTGATTTAGCATTATTTTGATGCTAACCCTATTTTTTTTATATACATGCATTTCTTAGACATCCTTTCATTACCTATATCACAACCTAATAAAGTCCATTTGATTCTTGATTGCAAGTGCTATTTAGTGATGGAGATGTAGAAGGGTTACAAATTCATAGTAGGGTTTATCCTAAGAAATTTTGAGTGAAATTTAATACCTTATACACTTTGAGTGATGAGAGCAAACACTTAACCTAGAGAGGCTTACTCTTTGACATTGATTCTTGGTAACGGTTTGTTTGTGATGTGCATAATTCTTTCGTAATTATTGCCACATTGATTGATAATTTGTAGAAGTTCATGAGCTAGTATTTTAGTGACTTGAAACAATGTTTTTCTCTTATTTCTTTGTCTTATAGTTTCTTTTGGGACCTTTTTCACTTGATTTTGCCCGGAGTGCAAAAGCTAAGTGTGGGGGAATTGATAGAACACATTTGTTACCCACTTTTATTTGTCAATTAGGACCATTTTATTAATTATTTATCACCTTCAAGTGCACACATTGCATTAGATTTGGAACTTTGCCTAAGTTTCTAAGATCAGTGCACTAGGGGCATTTTGGTCCAAAAAATGAACTTTTGAGAAAATGTACAAGAAAAATTGACAAAGTGCATTTTATGTCCAGTTGATGAATGGTGAAATTATATTTTTAAAATTCATTTTAGTTTGGGAGTAATTAAATAAAAAAGTCAACACTTTCTTAAGTGTCTTAGTTTGTCCTAGTTTTTGGTTTGCCTTTGTGTGAAAATTTTTATATAATTTTGTGCAGCCTGAAACTTGGTTAATTTAATAAATTCCCCTTCTAAATATGAATTTAATTCTGGACATGAATTAGATTTTATTATATCATATGCTATTTAATTGAATTATGTGATTTATGTGACATAGGTGGCATGTGACTTGTGCATCAATTGGGCAATTGAGGTCAACACTCCTTGAGGACAATGGCTGATGGTTTGCACGTGAATTATGATTATTTTGAGGGATTAGATCAGCTAAAATGATGTGGATGACACATGGGAAATTAGGCACACATTGGAATCATCTACAAACCAATAGGAAGTTGCCACCTTGCAAGTGTGACAAGGCTCCCATTTACATTTTAATTTCTTTTTCCTTATTTTAATTAAGCTTCAGCTGATGGGAGACACCAAGGAGCACGCCATTTTAAGTCCTAAATGGGATCCAACACATATCTCATTCATCTTCCACATTCTCTCTCTCTTGTTCATAGTGTTCTTCATTTTCTCTCTTTTGTTCTTCATTTTCCAGCACCTAACCTCCATTTTCAGCCACCAAACCTCCACAAAACTCATACCATTCTTCTCCTCTCTTCATTTTCGTTCCATCCCTTCCATTTTCACAAGGATTGAAGCTCATTTCCATCATTCAAGAGCTATGGAGTTTGGCCTTCACAAGCAATCACTAGGGTTCTTGAAGATGAAGATTGGCTAAGTTTCTTTGTGGAATCCTAGAGAGATGAAGATGGAGGATGAGTCTTGAGCTTCAAATTGGCTAAGTTCTTTTGTTTCCTATCCTCTTCTCTTTTTACTAGATGGTTAGATTCCTTAATCTAGGGTTTAATCATCTTAGCTTATAAATTCTAATTTGAATTTGATGTTGATGTAAAGAGAGAGGATTGTTTCATTTAATTTCTTCCTTGGACAGCCATGACTGAATTTTGCCACTCTTTGTTTGGCACATAATCTTGTGTTTTTCAATTAGTGAATTTCTTGTGTTAATATTGCATAATCTTGTGGTGTTAATGCTTGTGTTGTTGAGTAGCTTGACATAATCTTGTGGTTGCTCAATTTATGTGTTTGACCATGGCTGTTGAGAGAGGATTTTGAGTGAATCACTTGGCTAATGTCTTCACCAATTGGTTAATTGAACTAGGGACTTTAATCTAAGACCTAGGGAGGTTAGCTAATTAGGTTAATTGGCTTAGGATAATTTTCTTAAGTCATGACAGCTTTAGTCAAGAGGAAAGGGAAGCTAAACTTAGCCTAATCATGAGAAGATAATGAGTCCAAAATCAACTAATCTCTAGGGTTCCATTATTGTGAAAAGGGAAGTTCATTTCACTCACTTTCACTAGCATTTTAATTACTTGCATATTAGGTAATTAGTTTAGATAATTAGCTAGATAACTAAATTCCTACAAACTTTGGTTGATTTATTTCACTAGATAACTTTCAATTAGACTTAAAACCATTCCTTGGGAGATGACCTAGGGTTGGCCCTATATTGCATTAGGGTTAGCTTTAGTGTAATTTTGAGGATAAGCGACTAATTTCCTATCAAGGGCTCCTACAAAAGTCTTATGGTATCTTTGATTATACCAAGGTTTAAGCACTTTTGCAAATACCAATGATGTGAAGAATTTAAGGTGGCATGCATATGAGAGGATATCGGATGGATAATTTTGACATCCAAGCAATTCTCCTCAATGGAAGAAAATTGATTAATTGTTTCCTAAATTTGGTAATGAGGCAATGAACCTTAGGCATGGAATTTCTACTAATGGAATGAATCATTATGTTAGCCTTAATAGTGTACACAGCTTATGGCTTGTTCTTTTAGTGATCAATAACCTATCACCTCAACTGTGCATAAAACAAAAGTACATGATGTTATTCATGTTAATTTCAGGACCAAAACAACCAAGAAATGACATTGTATTTATTGAGACCTTCGATTGAAGACTTGGAAGAGTTGTGGGAAGTAGGTGTAGATGTGTTTGATGTAAATCAAAAGGAGAATTTTAAGTTTTGTGCTATGATCTTTGAACTATAAATGACTTTCCTATGCATAGGAATTCTTTTGAGTACTATGTCAAGGGTCATAAAGCATGTCCAGTTTGTGAAGAAGGCATATGCTACTGTCAACTTCAACATGGAAGAAAGGTGGTCTACCTTGGCACTCGAAGATTTCTTAGATGAGATCACCCTTATCGAAGTTTAGTCAACTAACATGATTCCATTATCACTGGTACCTTTATCGTTTATGCATCACATCAGGTAAAGGTGATAATTTTATATTCCTTTTCCTAAATCATATGATGAAGAAAGGTAATTATGTGGAAATAAGGTCCCAGTACCTTCAGCAAAGAATATGTGAAGTCAAAAAGGAAATTTTCATGGCTCTATACGTGCACTCACGAGGACTAATTTGCAATTAATAGTTTTTTGTTAAATGTAGATTTATTCTAACTCAGCCTATTTTGCAAGGGTCACTAGCAACTAATTGTTCTTTCATTGAATAGTAACATAGTCCTCTTCTTACGCTTCTCCATTACAAACCAAACAATGACGTAAAGAAGACCATAGACTCATAAGTATACTTGTACAAAAACTATTAAATTCAATTTTTTTATGGATATATTAATTATAAATCTTGTGATGTTGATCATAGGGCAATGAAAACATACTAAACAATGGTCCATTCTCCAAAGAAGAGGTTGATGACATCCTCACATGTTGGGCACAATTTTATAGATGGTATGTGAGGTTTAGACAGTTTTTTTAGGAAATTGTATAGACCAGTTGAGTTTTATGTAATTTCTATAAAATTTTGTATTTAAATTTTTATTGTTTATATGTACTAGAATTGGCTGGTTGGCTTTAAATTGTATATAATATTTTCATTTTCATGAATTGGGTGAATAAGTAGAAATAAAATTCAAGTTTTTTAAGAAACAATTTTTAACAGCCAACTTGTCTAACCACTGTTGGAAGTCATAAACTTCTAACATCCCTTAAAATAATAGCAGTTCTATTATTGTTAAAAGTATTTTTTACTCTTTGTTAAAAGCCTATCTTATAATAGTGAGGAACATAATAAAAATTTTTTAAAACTAACAAAAGCCCACTGGACAAAAATAATTCATAAGTACCTATAGCTAAAGTAGAAACTCTTACTTTATTTTGAACTCGTTCACTTTGCCCTTATTCAACTTGATATTGTCCTTAAGACCCTGCATATTTGTACAAATGTAAGAACCACATGCAGCATCTAATATGCATGTTGAAGAAGTAGAAAGATGAATGTCTATATCACAAATATTTGAAGGAGTAACCCTGCTACCCTTCTTCTTCTTTAGATCTTGGTAAAACTTGCAGTTCCTCTTCCAATGACCATGTTTATTGTAAGAGAAATAAACTCCTTCTTTTAGAGGCTTTGCGTTCTTAGCTCTAGGCTTGGATTTGGGCTTGCTTGACTATTTGGTCTTATCACTAAAGCCCTTACCTTTTTTTATGCGGTTTTATCGCTCAACCCTTAAAATAAAACTAAATTAACCCTAATGTAATATAGGGCCAACCTAAGTCATCTCTTAAGGAATAGTTTTAGCTCAACTAAAAGGTTATCTAATGGAATAAATCACTCAATGAATTGAAAGTTTGATTACCTAATTACCTACCCAGTTACCTAATTGATAAGTAATTAAAATTGCTAACTAAAGTAGATGGTGTGGACTTCCCTTCTTCAAGAATGTGAAACCCTAGAGATTAGTTGATTTTAGAAACCTTATCCTCTTATGATTAGGCTAAATTAAGCTTCCCTTTCCACTTGGTAAAAGCTGTCTTGACCTAAAAGACTATCTTAAGTTAATTAACCTAATTAGCTAATTTCCCTTGATCTTAGATTAAAATCTCTAGTTCAATTAACCAATTGGTGCAAAAATTATCTAAGTGAATAACTCAAATTCTCCTCTCAAATGCCATAGCCATAGTAATAAAGTGAGAAACCACAAGATAATGTAATATTAACACATGTAATACACTAAATGAAAAACACAATACTATGTGCTAAACATGAAGTAGCCAAAATCACCAAGGTAACAAAAAGAAGAAATTAACCAATACAATCCTCTTCTTTATACATCAAGATCAAACTCAAATTAGAATTTACAAGCTAAGATGATCAAACTCTTAACTACGATATCTAATCATCTAGTAAAAATAAAAGAGAATAGGAAACAAAAGAAACTTACCCAATTAAAGCTCTAGATTCACCCTCCATCTTCATCTCACTAGGAATCCACCAAGAAACTTAGTCAACCATTTTTATCTTCAAGAACCCTAAGAGAAGCACCTCGTGGCTAAAATCCATCGAAGCTTGGATGAAGAAATTGAGCTTAGGTCCTTGTGAGAATTAAGGGATAGGATAAGCAAGGAGAGATATGAAGAATGGTATACGTTTTACGGAGGTTTGGTGGTTGGAAATGAAGGCTAGGGTGATTGAAAAATAAAGAAAGCAGAGAGAAGGTGGAGAAAATAAAGAACAAGATGAACTAGAGAGAATGAATGGAAGGGATGAGTGAATTGTGGTGTTAGATCTAAAAATATAAGCTAAATGGCATGCACAAGGTGTTGGCTTTAGCTGGTTACTCATTAAAATAAAAGAAAAAAATAAAAAGGAATTTTGAGGACTTGTCACACTTGCTAGGTGGCATTCTTCTATTGACTTATAGATAATTTCAATGTGTGTCAAATTAATCCCATGTATCTTCCACATTTTAAGTTGATCTAGACCACCCAATGTGAATTAAAACACGTCCAAATGGTAAACTTTGATCCCATGGACTTTTGACTTCATTTATCTAATTGATTCATAAGTCATATGTCATTTATGTAACAGAAGTCACATAATTTAATTAAATAACATGTGACATTATAAAATATAATTAAAGTGTAGAATTAAATTCATATTTAGAAGGGAGAACTTATTAAAATAACCAAGTTCTTGGCTGCACAAAATCATATAAAAATCTCCACGCAAATTCAAACCCAAAACTAAGTCAAACTAGCACACTAGATAAAGTGTTGACTTTTTATTTAATAAATTTGTAAAATATAATTTGACCACTCTTCTTCTACACTTAAAATAAATTTTATTTATTTTTGCTTATACATTTTCTCAAAAGCTCATTTTTGCACAAAACCAAGACACTTAGGTAAATTTCCAATTCTAATGCAATGTGTGTGCACTTTAAGATAATAAACCCTTAATAAATGGTCCTAATTATTATCAAAAAGTGTTTAATAAATGTGTTCTATCACCTTTCCCTACCCTTCATTTTCATTCCCTTTACTTTTTGAACCATCAAAATAGTGCTAGGCTTTTTCTTAATATTTTGCTTAGCAGTTTTAAGTATCCCATACAATTCAAAAATTGATTTCTTCACTTTGGTCATGTTGTAGTTCATGACAAACTAGTCATAATTGTTTGGAAGTAAGTACGAGATCAAATCTATAGCTATGTTCAGGCTCAAGGGAAATTCAAGCCTCTCTTGGTGATTAATATAACCTTTTATCTTTTGGACGTGAGTGCTAACTGACGTATTTTTAGCAATTTTTCAAGGATATAATGCAAACTATGCTAGTCACCCAAGAGAGGGGTGAATTGGGTGTCCTCTAATTTTTTGCTTAAAAGCTCTTGACCACAAAAACTTGGAATATGAATGATGAGAGGATAAAATAGTGTAGATGAAGATGAGAGAGATATAGAACAATACATAGAGAATTTATCCTAGTTTAGCCTAATCTAGTTAGCCTACATCTATTCCCCAAGAACCTCTTGAGATTTTCACTATAACCATAAGTTTGATCTGGGTACTTATAAAGCCACAATACAATCTCAGACTTAATGTTTGTATCAATCTCCTTAACAAAAACCCCATAAGTTCAATTCGGGCACTTGTGAAGTGTAAAGTCCCTTATCTCATCTAGACTTTACCATTACAATCAAACATCACAATATAATCATATAAAAAATATCAGAGTAATAGCCCTCAATTTGTTTTCAAAATATGGGATCTTGACTTCATTAAAAGTATGTTCAAATAAGAGGGCTAACAGAAGCACAAACATAATTCAATGATTCAATAAAGCACAACCACTTTTTTATGAAATTTGCATACACCACGGCTCGTACCATATATGCTGTGTCTTTTTCTCTCTTTACCATGCACTGTGACATGGCACACAATGCACTATAGCCAATGTGACAACAATTTTGCTGTGAAATGACAGTTCGTAGGGCAAACTTTCACCATGCACCATTTTCATATCTGACGTTCGATTGGAGTGATTCAAGTGCCCACACAAAGCTTATAACATATTCTATCTAGCAAGATAAGTTTGGACATAATATAATGGTTCAATCAAAAATTAGACATTCGTTTGCAAAAAGCTACTTTTTCTTTCAAAACTTGCACCCTAAGTGTTCAATTCTCATTCCTTATCCCGTTAGACCACTTTGGTCTTTGAACTAATTCTAAAAGGACCACATACAATTGATTAACACATTAAATCACATATATCACACCACATAGTCATTTTGAGCTTTTTGTGCCACATTACACACTTGTGAGCATATATGAGGTGCAATACACATAACTACAGACACATATATATTTGTTCCACTTCAATCATTTGACTTCCTCATATAGGGATAAGCCTCACCATATGTTCAAAAATCATAAATATACTCAACTCCTACTAATGGGGCCAAGCCTTACCATTTAGGTCAAGTTCTCATATATACGCATAATTTTAAATAATAATTCACATTCATATACATGTATTATAAGTGGAAAAAGTTACCTAATAATATACACTTGCTTGATTGACATCTAGGCCTACCCATGTACCTACTACTATGGTACCCTCAGTGAGATGCAATTCAAGTATACAAGCAAGTTTTCAACCACAATCATATAAACATTCGTATATTCATATTCACATATACTTATGCATCCTAGTTGGCAGCTCAAATCCCTAACAATAAATTTATACATTCATTACATAACTAGGTAGTCATACCACTACCATAAGAGGCTACTCTTTCCTTACCTCCTTTTTTGGCCTCCTCGTGCTCTCTTCACATGTATACAAAGGTAACAGAGTGAGACATATGTCACAATAACTTAGATAAACCTTAAATACTAGTTAATAAGTAAAATCATAAACAAGAGATAAAATAGCATATATTTTAAAAAAAATGGTAAAATATGCATATACACAAATCTATGCTCGTTCATACTCATGCTTTTGTACTCCTGGTTCCCCTTAGCAAAGCAAGCTTTACGCTCGAACCAGAACTTCTAATCTTACAAGAAACAAGGCCCATTGATAAGTCACATTTATTACACACTTTTCCCTTGTTATTCTTGACAAAAATCATGTTATATTTATCCAAATTGAACACTTATTGCATTAGTTGTGAGAAATCGCCTAAGTGTAGGATTCAATGTATTAAAGGCATTTTGGTCATAAAATTAGACTTATGAGAAAATATTTGAGAAAATTAGTCAAGATGGTTTTGTAGTCTAGAATAAAAATTGTCTAATTAGATTTCTCAAACTCTTTTTAGATTGAGAGTAATTAATTTCACAAGTTGATAATTTTAAAAAGTCAAAGTTTTGGGTTGACTTGTTTTCTTGCACTTAGGTTAGATTATTTTTGTACATGTGTGGGTTGAAAATTTTTAGGCTATTTGGCATGCCCCAATGGCTCTTTTATGATGTTATAATTATATTTTATTATTTAATTGCATTATGCCACATATTTGAAAATTAATTTTAATTGGAAATGGAATTATTATTCATATACTTTGAACTTCGATCTTATGTGTCACATTTATTTGTGTAGGGTTACACATCATAGACTTAGCACATGATAACCATTGGATTAGAATAATAGATGAGTCAAGAGGTAAAACACTTGAGCTTTGAGGTGAAAGTACAAGTCTTGCATGGTCTTGCACACATTATACCACACTTTAAATTCACTCACTCTCCCTCTTAATTTTTCATTACCTTTAGCTTTTATTTAATTCAATTTTTAGACCATTTTCATGTAAATTTTCATCCATTTTACTGTGATAAATAATAAAGTTACCCTAGCTCATCTTTCACCCATTTTTTAACACTAGAGTTGGGCACATTCACTTTAGATTTGAATCAAACTACCATAATTTCATTTTTAGCATTCGTTGTTCTATTCACTCTCATTTTTTATCCTCCACCCTTCTCCACTCTCTCTCAATTATTCTTCATGTTCTTTATCTCCATCTCATCTTCTCTCCTCCATATCTCATAGTCTAATCATCAAAATCCTAATTCAACTCCACCATTCTTCTTCTTCCACCTTACTCTTCAAACCTAAAGCTTCATTTTCTAGGTTTGGCTTTAAAATCCTCAAGGTGTTCATGAGTATGGTTCAGCCATGGTGGAAGGATTGTGCTCAAATAGGTTACAAGATGACTAGAGGCTAAATCTACAAGGAGTGCTAAGAGGGAAGGATGCTAGAGGAGTTTTGAACTACCTCAAGGAAGGTTAAGGGTTATGACCACTCTCCATTAAACCTAAGTTGATATAATCTTATTCTTAAAATTAGGAGTATTGTTATATCTAGATTTTATTGATCAAAATTGGTATTTAACTTGTTGGTTTAGTGTTTTTCCACTTGATTCCCCTTTGTGTAATTGCTGAAAAATTTCTCCAATACATTGTAATTCATATAAATATATGTTTTATGTGTGTTGAATATGTCTTACATTGGCTATGCATAAATATATTTTGTTGGTATTTGATAACATGTCTTGTGTGTAAAATTATGCATTAGACTTACTATAGGCTGAGCTGCACATAAAGGGAACCTAAGGAGAATTTTGATCACTTTGCACTTAACTACGGAATTAATTAGGGACTTATACAAAATTGTGCATAGATTTAGTTAATTGAACTGGTTAGGAAGGCACATTTATAAAAAATTGTGTAAGGGGTTTAATTTGATCAAGAGAGCGGAAATTAACTTAAGCCTAATTAAAAAGTGTAGACAGGGAATCTAGCATTCCACAACTCTTATGACTCCACTTTAGAAATAATTAAAACACTCCCATTTCCATTTCACTAGTTAATTAGGTTATTAATCTTGGTTAGCCTCCTTAGTGAAGAATGACCTAGGTTGCCACTAGTACTATATTAGTATTAACTTGGTTATTTTGGAGTGTAAGCGACATACACTCTAAAGATTTGGTGCTGTTGTCGAGGATGCAAGGCTAGGTTTATTTAGGCTTAATTAGTGTTTTTATTTCATTTTTGTTTTTATGTGTTTTTTCATGTTTTTGTGATTTTTTTGAATTTTTGCGTGTTTTGTTGGCTTGGATTTCAAAGAGCCTAAAACTGATTTTCTCTGTTTCTCCAGCTTTCTAGGTGTTTTAACAATTCATCTAGAACTACTCTATAGGAGAAAAATTCTCAAATTTTGGTACATTGTAATATTATATTGTTAATTTGATTTATGCCAAATTTCATGATTTTTGGACTTTTAATTTTCTCTGTACACGTGTTTAAAGTCAACAAGGTTAAACTGGCTATTTTGGAGAAATCTAGAGCACCAAGGCAACTTGTGTAGTGCATATCTCTTTGTGTATTTGTCCAACTTGGGTCATTTTTAACTCATTTTTTCACTTTCTTATCTTAGTTATAACTTTTGTGTTACCTATTTTTAGTTTGAGTCACCAACATTTTGAATTTGAGAAACAATTTCACTGGGTCATTTTGGAGGAAATTTAGTCTCCAAAGTGTTGAAGCCCAAATTCAATGAATTATTGGGAAGTCTATGTCCAGTTAAAAATTTTAAAATTTCAATATGTTGTTTCTCTATATCTCCCCTATTTTCATACGATATTTCAAGTAGATTTGACGAGTAGATTGCTCTAGGGAGGGCAGACAAGCTATTGGATGCAAAAAGAAGACACATTTTCTAGTATTGAAGCTTCATGAGCATTTCTAAACTACACTCATTAATTTTATTTTTTGGACTCTTGATGGCTATTAATGGTGTTTTTCTTAGTTGTGATTTATGTTTTTCTTTGTGTTTAGTTTTTTTTAAAAAAATTACTTTTTCTTTGCATTTTCTAATTTTGAGTCTTCTTTTCTTGCTTAAGTCCCAAGCAAATTCTGTTTTGGATTAGTTTTAAGTTTTTCTTTCTTTTGAGTGCTTCTTTCTCATTTCCTTTGTGTTTTCATTTTTTGGAGTCATTGGTTTTTACTTTTTGTTTCTCCTCTAGTGCATGATTCGTGGGAATTCTAGGGAACAAGTTTCATTTGATCCTGAAATTGAAAGGACCTTACGATGAATTATGAGAGAACAAAATTTCTTTCTTTTAATTTTAATATAGAAGATCCTAATTTTAGTGGTTTAGGACAGCTTGGTATGCCTCAAAATTTTAATAATGAAGTGTAAAACCCACCCTAAAACCTTATCTAACAGGGGACTCAAAATGCCAATATGGGTGCACCTTATGTAAATCAAGGGCAAGGCCGAGTTGCTCCTAATGGAAATGACAATGGGTAGCCCTACAATAATGGGATGAATGACTATCAAGGATTCAATTTAATAAAGAGGGAGAGGGACATTATAACCCCCTCGATGCAGTCTCAATTAGGCAATTGATTGCACCTAATTAGCATGATAATCCATATGGTATGTATGTTCCCCTAAATGATGTGGGTTTTGAAAGTAAGCATTCTTTTACGCAATCATTACTAAAATATCATGGATTGCCTAGTGAGGACATCCATAGATTCTTGCGGTCCCTACATCTTGTTTGTAGCATAATGAAACCAATTGGGGTATATATAGATGAAGTCCAAGCTAGATTGTTTTTTTTTGTTACTTTAAGGGTAAACCTAAAACTTGGTTAATTTAATAAATTTTTCCTTCTAATTATGAATTTAATTCTGGACATTAATTAGATTTTATTATATCACATGCCATTTAATTGAATTATGTGATTTATGTGGCATAGGTGGCATGTAACTTGTGCATCAATTGGGCAATTAAGGTCAACACTCCTTGAGGTCAATGGCTGATGGTTTGCACGTGAATTATGATTATTTTGAGGGATTAAATCAGCTTAAATGATGTGGATGACACATGAGAAATTACACACACATTGGAATCATCTACTAATCAATAGGAGGTTGCCACCTTGCAAGTGTGACAAGGCTCCCATTTTCATTTTAATTTCTTTTCCTTTTTTTTAATTGAGTATTCAACTAATGAGAAATTCTCAGGAGCACATCCATACAGCTCATTTTTTCAGATCCAACACTCATCTCATTCACCTTCCATATTTTCTCTCTCTTGTTTATAGTGTTCTTTATTTTCTCTCTTTTGTTCTTCATTTTCCAGCACCCTAACCTCCATTTTCAGCCACTAAACCTCCACAAAACTCATACCATTCTTCTCCTTGCTTCATTTTCATTCCATCACTTCCATTTTCGCAAGGATTGAAGCTCATTTCCATCATTCAAGAGCTATGGAGTTTGGGCTTCATAAGCAATCACTAGAGTTCTTGAATATGATGAAGATTGGCTAATTTCTTTGGTGGAATCCTAGAGAGATGAAGATGGAGGATGAGTCTTGAGCTTCAAATTGGCTAAGTTCTTTTGTTTTCTATCCTCTTCTCTTTTTACTAGATGGTTAGATTCCTTAATCTAGGGTTTAATCATCTTAGCTTGTAAATTCTAATTTAAATTTGATGTTGATGTAAAGAGGGAGGATTTTTTCATTTAATTTATTCCTTGGACAGCCATGACTGAATTTTGCCACTCTTTGTTTGGCACATAATTTTGTGTTTTTCAATTAGTGAATTACTTGTGTTAATATTGCATAATCTTGTGGTGTTAATGCTTGTGTTGTTGAGTAGCTTGACATAATCTTGTGGTTGCTTACAATTGGTTAATTTTTACCATGGCTGTTGAGAGAAATTTTGAGTGAATCACTTGGCTAATTTATTCACCAATTGGTTAATTAAAATAGGGACTTTAATCTAAGACCTAGGGAAGTTAGCTAATTAGGTTAATTGGCTTAGGATAATTTTCTTAAGTTATGACAGCTTTAGTCAAGAGGAAAGGGAAGCTAAATTTAGCCTAATCATGAGAAGATAATGAGTCCAAAATTAACTAATCTCTAGGGTTCCATTATTGTGAAAAGGGAAGTGCATTTCACTCACTTTATTTAGCATTTTAATCATTAGGTAATTAGTTTAGATAATTAGGTAAATAAATTCCTACAACTTTGGGTGATTTATTCCATTAAATAACTTTTAATTAGACTAAGACCATTCCTTGAGAGATGACCTAGGGTTGGCCCTATATTACATTAGGGTTAGCTTTAGTGTAATTTTGAGAATAAGCGACTAATTCCCTATCAAAATTTTGGCGCCATTGCCGAGGAGTGGTTTAGGTTTAATTTAAGGTTGTTTAGTGCTTAATTTTCATTTTTAGTGTTCTTGGAAAATTTTTGTGAAAAATTATAAATATTTATGTTTTGTGTTTTGTTTAGTGTTTTTGTGTGTTTGGAGTGTTTTTATTCTGTTTTGGAAAAAAAAAGAAAAAAATATTAGTGTAATTTTCGTTGGTTTGGTGTTGAGCTGAAAATACTCTATTTCTAGTGTCTCTACCTAAAATTGAAAAATTATCTGGGAACGAGTTTGAGGGAATTTGAACTTAAAATTTATTTCATTGAAATCTCTATATCGTAGCTTCATGTTAAAATTGGTTTGGTCAATTTTGGATATGGGAAGTGTCCTGTGGAAATTTTACAAGATAATAAGATCTAGGGAGCCTTTACAGAGGACTCCCAAAACCCTATTTCAACTTTGACTTGGCATATCTCCCTCTTTGTGCGTCCAAATTGATTGATTCTAGTCTCATTTTTCTTATCACTATCTTATATTTTTTTCTTGTGTTTATAGTTTTCTTCAATTTTTCCATTTTCCTATTTGAAAGTTTGTTGGAAACTCTAAAGGTCTTCAAGACGAAATCCTGTTTCTCCAGACCTGTGGACCCACTTGTGAAAATTTCTAGGAACGATAGGGAAGGATTTGTGGTCTGAAATTTTTATATAATTTTCCTGTATATATATTTTATTTCTCATAAAATTTTCAGGGGAATTTATCATGTGGATTTTCTGCTAAAAAATCCACAAGTTCACTGTCTCCAGAAAGCCTGCTGTGCGAATTCTAGAATTGTCAAAGCTTCTTGATTGAGCATTTCTAACTCTCTTTCCACATGTTTGGTGTTTTTTTGTTTGTGTTTGATTACTTCATTGTTGTTGAGTCTAATAGAAAAATAAAAAAAAATCTCTTGATTTTTGTTTGCTTGCATTTCCACTCATACACTTGCATAGGACATATCATTTGAGCTTCCTTCATCATTCCATCATTTTGATCTTGAACTTGCATCATTACTTGCGGATATAAATTTCATTGCATTTATGGCTTGGTTTCATGATCATGATTCATTCCATCATTCATTTGACATGCATTCTCATCCATTTTCGACACCTAACAGTGATCATGTATCCCATTTTCATAATCAATTTCAACCACATAACTCTGATTGTCCACCCCTATATTATGATCATTTCCATCCAAGTTATAATTATAAATTTTTCAATCCCATGTTTTGAATCCAATTTAAGCACTCATGTTGAGCATACACCACCTATTGACATTGAGCATCTAGAAAAAATATATGCACAAAGGGGTAAATTTTATTGTGTGCATTATGAGGCTACCACCCACTTTTATTATGATTGTCCTATTCTAACAAGATATTGTGAACCACATGGAGTAGCCCAAGCCCCACAAGAAAGCAATTATATGTTTCATGTTAAAGATACACAAAAAGTGGATTATAAAGCTATTGAGAACATAAATACACCTCAAGCTACTTAATCTCTAAAAGAGAAAGAGTCAATCCAACCTTTACTTCCAGAGGTAATTTCTCCTATTCCTATTAAGGTTGATTCTTCTTCACATTTGACTTTGTCTAATGATGAGCATAATGATTTAAATAATGATGACATAGATGAAGAAATTATAGTTGAATCACCTTGGATGTTTGAGTATGAATCATATTGTGAAAAAGTATACCCTTGAGAGAAAAACAGTTTGAGTTCACATGATAATTCTCTTAATTTAAATTCAAATATCATTGAAAGTGTTGACTCTTCACTTAGCTTGAATAAAGAAAATGAAATGGATGTTGATGGTGAGGGTAATGTATCTTGTGTGCATGAAATTCCAATTCCTTCTTGTGATATTGTTGATAGTACACATACACTTGTTTCTTCTAATCATGATGTGCTTGGGAAGGGTTGTTTACCTTCTTTTATAGGTGAACAAGGCAATGTAGCCAAACCATCTCTTGATTTCAAGGAGGAACTTGCTCAATTTGAAGAGGCTAATATGCAAGACTTACAAGAAATTGAGGACAAATCATAAGAAGGAGAGAATTTAGAGGATTTAAAGCATGAAGAAATTGAAGTCGAACTAAATGCTCTTGAAAATCCTAATGGTGAAAGCATCAAAGGAGCTAATGTTGAGGAATTTCCTCCACTCAAGCTTGATGTCTAAGAGGTTTCCGAGCTATTGGAGGAAAGTTCTACACTTGTGGTACCCTTGGCCGAGCACCTTATTAAAATGCTTGAAGTGGCTGTGGCTCCTACTAAGGATTTGAATAAGGAATTGAACATAACTCAAGATGACAAGGAGGTTGGAATTCAAGGAATTGATTTTACAAAGCCAAATAGTAATGAGAATAATATTAATTTAATGCTTGATGATTTTGATGATGAGTTGGCTTTGTTTCATAGTACTTGTTCTAATTCCCTATTCACTTATGATTGTTCACATGATTCTCTATGCCCTATTTGTTTAGAAATTAATTCATTTGTTTTTGAAAAGAGTAACACTCATTTACTTGATGAAATAATTGATGATACATGTTTGAGTGAAATTACTCATGAGTGCAC
Source organism: Prosopis cineraria (assembly GCF_029017545.1). Lineage (NCBI taxonomy): Eukaryota > Viridiplantae > Streptophyta > Magnoliopsida > Fabales > Fabaceae > Prosopis > Prosopis cineraria. Next base: position 23,444,984 of record NW_026555335.1, read on the forward strand.
TTCTTTAGAACCCAATATGCTTGAGGAGGGGTTCTTTGTTGATTTTATAGGTCTAAATGATGATATGGCCAAGAACCCACATATACTTAGAGGATTTATTATTGGAATAGAAGAGACCTTGGCTAATCATCAAGATGATCAACCACATGAAGTTATGGAAGATTCTACACCATACATCTTGGAGCCCTTACAAATTGATCCCAAGCCTCCACCCAAGGTGCTTGGAGAGAAGAATACAATGAGTAGCTTTATGCTGCTCCTCAAAGATGAAAACTTCAACTTTAAGAGCTTATGGAGATTTAAACTAGGTTGTATCTTCTTCACCCTTGCTTTTGACATTACTTTGTTTTATGCCTTGATTTGTTGATTGAGTAAATTACAAGTGTGGGGGAGATGAATCTAGTAGGAAAAGGTAGAATTTCATTCTTTTTGGTTTGTTTGTGTTTGAAAAAAAAATTATGCACCACACTTTTATTATGCATTCATTATTGATCTCACCTTGTTTTATCACTAGTCTATACATATATTGAGGACAATGCATGATTTAAGTGTGGGGGAGAGAAATAAATATTTTGTTTTGTTTTGGTTTGGTTTTTGGAAATTTTTTCTGAAAAAATTAAAAAAAATTGCTTTGTTTTGTTTTATTTGAGGTTACTTAATGACCTGGCTCTTGAATGGATATTTTGATGCTTGAGATGTGGTAATTTTTAGGATTGAATAGGTGTGAAGTGAACATTCTTTTACCTTGAATTAATGGATTAGAGTGGAACATTACCCTTTCACGGAAGAAGCTAAATACTCAATTGTGATTAATTCCTTAGTCATGTTACCTTTTAAAATTTGTTTCATTTCTTAATTGAGACCACATGTCTTGCACTTGTTTAATAGAAGATGAAAGATAGCATTTATAAAAATAGCCAAGAGCCAAATAGCCAACCCATTATTATGATTATCCTTTGTTAGCCACTTTGAGCTTTTAGTTTAATTCTTAAAAATAAATATTCACCTATTTTTCGCCAAGGAATGCATGTTACACTTTTATATATCACTTTAATATTCATTGCATGTCCTAGATTAAGTGAGTGGATGCCTATTATCATTTTTCTATCAATTACTCTTTATCCTTTGTTACTGCACCATTAAATCCATTCTTTTTTATTGTTTTCAAAGAGTTAGGGGCAACCAAAAGAAAAAGAAAAAAAAAGAAAGAATGATTTGAAAAAATATATAGTCAAAAAGAAAGAAATAAAGTTTCTAGAAAAAGAAACAAAAAGAAAAAGAAAAGAAGGAGAAAAAAGAAAAGAGAGAAAAGAATAAAAAGTTTCCTAGATCATTCATTCTATTTGTTTTATTATTTCTTGTCATTTCTTTCCATCCTCATTGTGTTAAGGTGTCCACTCAAATGTTGTATGGGGTTGAATAACCTAAATGATTATAATATGTTTTCTTGAAATATTTTATTGGGATCCTAAAGTTTTCAATGATTTTAACTCAAAGATTAAAAGTAATTGGTGATTTTTTGTAATGGAGCGTATGATAGTGTGATGCGAACTCACTCATTGAGTAGATGAATACATTGAAGTACAATAATATTAAAGATAAATATAGAGAGTAGTTGAAGGTATTGAACATCATAGCATGTGCCAATCATGTCTATTCTTCGATCTTCATGTATGAGTCCTTTTATAGTTGATGTAACATCTTGATTTCTAAATCCTATAATTATAATTAGGGGTAAAATGATAATTAGTGTAGGATAAAAGATTTAGGTGATTACTTGATAGTTTGACTCGGTAGGATGTTGTATGAATAGATATGGGTAAGAGAATTGCGTTTCAGGTTGAAGCAAGTGCACGTGGTGAGAATTCTTCTTATTGTACCACGCGCCATGGCTAATATTGCATGCGTCGTGGTGCATGGACTAGAAAGTGACTTCTTAAGTCATGAAATTTCATGAATTTCAAAATGGAGAAATTGATAACACATGAAAGGAGAAGAGGAGAAGGGTTAGTATGATAGGGCAAGCTATTTCAAAGCCGTAGAAGGTGGTTCTAATCAATAACATAGCAAGTAAGCTATGTATAACTCTTACCTTTCATTCTATCCAAATTTCTCTGAAGATAAGTTATAGAGAAATTGAATCGGTGAAATCTTAGGGGTTTAATTCTTACCCAATAGTAATAAAAAGGTTCTTAGGATTTAAATTAAAACTTTTGATAGGTTAAGAGCTGAACGGTAGAGCTTTAAACCTGTAGCCTTAATTTGGCCCTAAATTAGAGAGGAAAAGGGGTAGAAATTGTGTTTGAGTGAAATGAGACTAGTTGAGGTAATGTAAAGTGGTAATCAAGTAGTATTAGACTTAAAACGGATAAATGGAAAAGAATGGACAGCTAAGTATAGCCATGAGTAGTAAATATGTACTTTTGATCAAATTAGACTAATTGACTAAATTGTGCCAATTGTGTTTAGATTGGCATATTAAGCACGTGAGTTGAGAAACGAAGCTTATAAAGAGCTATAGTGGTAGTTGAAATCTACGGGTAACCTTTCTAATGACAAAAGAGTTGAGGTAACCGAATAACTTTCTTTATTTAAATAACTTCCTTTCTAGTTGTAACTATGGGTTAGTATGCTATTTAGTACATGAAATGGTTTTAAACAAAGTATGATTTATGACATTTAGTGAATGTTACATGAAATGACTTTTGATAAATAAAAGTATTGAAATATGTGATTTTCTATGGGATATATATATATATGTCATATGTATGAGAAAGCATATAAAATTGGTGACTGGGAAACTTATGATGGTTTAAAAAGCATGATCATGGGGATGGGAGTTCAGTAAGTGTGGTGATAAGGCCATATGGCATATTCTCCTTATTGCCTAACGGGGTGCGGTGTTTGAGAATTATATCTCTTTAGTGCCTTTTTAGGTGTGGTGTTAGAGATTTGGACTCATTAGTATCTATGTGATACAGTATTAGAGTCAATGACACCTCATTATGTGGATTGGGGGAAACCATATTTCAGAAGTGAGATATAATACCTTTAGTCAGGAGATTCTACCATTTAAGGTGAGTACAGGGCCAATGACAGTGTATATTAGTCTAAGGCGAGCCTATGTTTTCATGTTCGAGTCATTTGAAGGTTTGATTAGTAATGATCATACTATATGTTGTATATGTGAAAAAGTGGTGAAAAGTAGTGATTATGTTGGTAAAGAAGTGAATTGACACATATGGTTGTGAATTGATTTGAAATATATGATATATTATGTGAAATGGTATAGTATGCTTTACTTTTTTATAGTTGCATGTGATAGTCCATAGGAGTGAGTTATTCCATTATTGAGATTATTATCTCACTCTCGTGGTTACATTTTTATAGGACAAAGCAGTGATCAAGGTAAGGGAAAAGAGTCTAGACCAGTATAGTTATGTTGTGGTTGTGTGAAAGCTCTGAGTTTGTGTAATAAACCAATTAGTGTGAATTTCGTGTATATGAGTTGCCATAAGAATTGCATGCATGCTTTGTGTAACCTCCTCTTAAATCCTCTTCTCATAAGAGAAGATTATAGTTTTACCACATCACACATCAATCATAAATCAAAAGATTTATTTAGAAAGCATGGGCCCAAAATTCATTTTACAAGACTATTCAAATCACTTTACATTAGACAAATACACAGCGGAAGCAAATCATATGTTTTTCAAATGCATAATGGACATATCCCATTTCCATTGCATGCATTTTCATCACAAAATAAAGTTAGGATTTGGTCCATGTGTCGTGGCATGTAGTACGTGTGCTGCGACATGTGGCACAGAGCCACACGCTCAGTTTGTTCTATGTCATGTGTCGTGGCATGTGACACCATGCGCTGCGACATGCCTGTCCGAAATTCTGCTGTCATTTTGACAGCAAAAATGATGAACTTTCAATGTACACCATTTCATATACGGTATCTGATTAAAGTGATACAAGCACCTACATGAATCTTAGCTATTAATGAGATAATTTTGGAGATGATCTAATGGTCCAATCAAAATTTAGATACCCGAGTGTAAAAAGTCACTTTTTCTGAAAAATTTACGCACTTAAGCACTCAAATCAATATCTTTCTCTCATTGGACAACACAAGACCTTGAATCAAATCTAAAAGGACCTATTACTCTTGATTGACCTTATTTATCACAAACATGCACATATATTAAAAGTTGACCCTTCTATGGCCAATTTTCACATTTTACATATTTACACACTTTACCATCTCTTAGCATAACTCAGCCCACTAGGCCTTTTTCTCAACATTCATATATATATATATATATATATATCCATATTCATAACACATTCACAATACAATCTTGGCCCCAAATTACTCATTTTGTCATAATTTCTTACTTGAGCTTAAGATTCACTAACACAAACAACCATTTCAACATAAATCTACTCAATCATAGCCCTTATGTTATTTCATCATAAAACATACCATTAGCCTAAGATTTCACAAAATCATCACTCAAGTTATGTATGCAATCCTATAGAAACTCATTTATACACACACACATACATACAATTCTCGATTCAATTCATTACACAACTCTAAGTATACATGGCTTCACAACTCAAGTCGGTCCAGACTCTCTTTCCTTTCCTTGATCACTGCTCGATCCTGTAAACATGTAACCACGAGGGTGAGATAAAAATGTTAGTAACAGAATAACTCACTCCTATTGACTATTATATGTAACAATATAAAAGTAAAGCTATCATACCATTTAAAACCTTATTAAAATAGCATTTATACACATATCTCATTTCCATTCACAATCATATTCCACATATCCATTTCCATTTTATTACTTTCACATATATCATTCTATAGCATCTCATAGCATTATAGCATGATCATTACTAATCGAACTCCAAATCACCTTGACACAAAACCATAGGCTCACCTTAGACCAATATATACTCTAGTTAGCCTTGAGCTTACTTGCAGTGGTAGAATTACCTGACCAAAGATGTTCTAATGCATATACGGACTATGGTTTCCCCCAATACACACAATGGGGCATCGTTGACTCCAATACTGTATCATAAAGATGCTAAGGATTCTCTCATCTCTAACACTACACCTCAATAGGCACTAAGGAGATCTTCTCTAATACCACACTTATAAGGTACTAAGAAAAATTGTTTCCAACACTGCACCCTGTCAGGTACTAAAGAAGCCTTGCCATATGGTCTTTATTATCTCCTCCACTCAAGTGAACTCCTACCCCTATGATTATGCTTCTAAAACCGTTCGAGGTTCCTTTTACTATTTTACATACTTTCTTACACATAACACACACACACACATAATAAATTCTATTGAAATTACACATTTCAGTGTTTATTTCAACCAAAAGCCATTTCACATAACAACACCAATGCTCTAAAACTGCTCAATTCAAAACTATTGTCATGCATCACATAGCATATTCACACACAGTTACAATAAACAGTCAAACAAAGGAAGTTATGGGGTTACCTCACACTTTTGTCACTAAAAGGTTACCCATGGATTTCAACTACCGCAATAGCATATCTCAAGCTTGCTTTCTTTACTCATAAGTCTAATATACCAATCTGAACACATTTTAGTCATTTAGTCCATTTTGACCAGAACTCATTTTTACTACTCAAGGCTATATTCATTTGTAAACTCTTTTCTATTTATCCATTCTAGGTCCATTACTACCTAATTACTATACTACTACTTTATCACCTCAACAGATCTTAGTTACTACATCAATCAGATTCTTGCCCTAACTTCTCTCTCTCTAAAGGCCAAATTAAGCTTACAAGTTCAAAGCTATACTGTTCAACTTTAAACTAATCGTAAAGCTTTAATTTAACTCCTAAGAACCCTTTTATTACTATTGAGTAAGAATAAAACCCCTCAAATTCCACTTCCATTTCCCATAAACTCATTTTTAGAGAAATTTGTATAGAATAGAAGGTAAGAGTTATACGTAGCTTACCTAATAAGTTATTGATCAGAAGTAATGACTTGAAATAGCTTGCTCTAGTATCTCAGTACTTCTTTCTCTCCCTCTCTCATGGTGTTCTCAATTCCACTCTTTTAAAATTTATGAAATTTCATGACTTATGAAGGTAAATTTCTGGTCCATGCACCCCGGTGCATGCAGCATAAGCCATGATGCTGGCACTTTCTTTGACCTAAAATGTAGTCCTATAACCCATATCTATTCATATAAAGCACCAGAAGTCAAAACATCAAGTAATCATCCAAATCTCTAATTCTACACTAACTAATACCACGTTCCTTCAATTAACCACTAACCACAGGATTAAGAAATTCAAGATGTTACACTTTGAGTGGTGAATTAGAGAAAACGTAGTGATTTTGTGAAATCATTTGCCTAATTGTTATATATATGATGAAATGAGAATGAGGGGCTAAGAATTTGGTTGTGTATGTTTTGTGAAAGTTGTGTTTTATTGAAAGTATAGAAATTGTAATGAATATTGTGGGTTTTTAGTGAATCTTCACTCATATGTGGAAATTATGATGAACTGAGTAATTTAGGGTTAAGATTAAGTTATGATTATGTTAAGAATGTGGATATATGTAATTTTATGGTGACAAAAGGGCCAAGTAGGTCAAGTTGTGCCAAATGATGGCAAATTGTGAAAAGTGGGGAAATAAAAAACTGGGCTGTTGAACGCCCATATTTTGATATACATGTATATATGAGGTATTATGGTTAATCAAGTATGTTAGGTCCTTTTGGACTTGGTTTAAGGCCCTATGTGGTCTAATGAGAGAAAATGGATCGATTTGAGTGCTTGGGTTTGCAGAATTTTCTAAAAAAAATGATTTTTTTGCACTAAGATGTCTAAATTTTGATCGGACTATTACATCATTCCTAAACCTATCTCATTAATCAGCTTATGAGATAAAGCTATGCGTGGCTACTTAAATCACTTTGACGATACATTGTATGTAAAAATGGTGCACTCTAGAAATTTATCATTTTACTATCAAATGAAAGTAGAAAATACAGACTGGCATGCCACGACACATGTCACAAAAAGTCTGTGCATGTGGCTTTGTGCTACATGCCACGATGCATGTATTGGCACGCTATGCCTTATGGCCCATTTCCAACTTGATTTTGTGGTTTTTAATGCATGTAATGATTAGATGAATGTATATGATTTATTTCTACTGTATATTGCTTTGATGCATTATGGTTTTGATGATTTTGGAAATGAATCTTAAGCCCAAGCTTTTTAACTGTTGTTTTTTGATTAATGTGGTAGTTTAGTTAATCTTCTCTATTTCTAGTGGATAAGGGGAATGTTAAATTTTAGAATTAGTTTTTCGGTTTTTTGAGCCCTGATTGTTGTCCTTGTTTAATTTATTATTCATTTAGAGATATGGCAAGTTACAATTGTTCATTGCATGACTCTTTCTTTAATGTCCTTTATGTTTCTTACTTTTGTCTTTAGGAGGAGAGAAAATAGTACATTATGAGGAGAGGTACTCGTGCTAGAAGTTCTATATCTTGATGATTTAATGAGGAGGAGCAGGAATCAAAGTTCAACTAATTTAGCCACAAATAAATAAAAGGAAGGAGCTATTTAAGGAGCTCAAAGAGGTAGAGAGCAAGAAGAGAGAGTTGAGGCTCAAGATATTGAGTACATTAGGAAGCATAGAGTAGACTTAGACCATCTCAAGGTTTTAGGTAGCACGCAAGAAGTTCCTGGCACTAATCATTTGATTGATCGTGCTTAGAAAACTTTCATTCGGTTCAACCCGCCTACTTTAAACGAAAGTATGAGAGAGAGGGAAGCAAAATTATGGATTGAGCAGCTAGAAACCATCTTTGAAATGGTGATTTATACCCTTAAGTAGAAGGTTATCCTGGCCACAGTGTAGCTGGTTAGTACTGCCAAGAGATGGGTGGGAATCTGTGAGGCCAACTAATAGTATTCAGTTATTAAGTTGGGATGAATTCAAGAAGGTCTTCTTTGACCAGTACTTTCCAATTTCATTCAAGACTAAAAAGGAGGAAGATTCTATGCTTTCAGGTAGGAAGATCTCGATAAGGAAGAGTTTAATCCAAAGGTTTATGACCTATTGACTTACTCCATATACCTCCAGCACAGCAGTGATACAAAGTGGAAAGCTGAGAGATTTTATTAGAGGATCTTAGTCTTGAAGAGAATTGGGTTTAGTACATCATTTCTAGTTCTTCGGGAAGGAGAGGATTTGTTAGAGGATCTTAATCTTAAATCTATGTATCAATGAACGAAGTGAAGGTGTGAGAATTAGGCCCTGCCGCCTTTAAAGCAAGCATCGAATGTTCCAGCATCACACTTTGAGTACTGGAAAGAATGCCCTAGTACAACATTTATAAACAATCTCATTTGGGAAGATGTTGGCTTGCTTTAAGTGTGGCAAGTCGGTTCATATAGTGAGGTGGTGCCCGGAGGGTAGAGTTTAGGGGACTGAGCAGAGATCTACAATTCTTAGTCAAGTATTCACATCATGCAAAAAGAGGCCAGGGTATCTTCAAACCTGATCAGAGGTATGATTTCTGTTGTGAATCGAGAGTAGAGGCACATTGTTTGACTTGGGTGCCACATATTCTTTTGTTTTGATGAGTGTGTTAATAGATTGAATTTATCATTACAAGAATTATCTATGCTCATTAGAGTGGAGATGTTTTATGGAGCATCTAGTATTATAGTAGAGCGTGTTAGGGGGTGGAGATTCAATTTGAGGACAGAGTTTTTAAGATCAAGCTGATTTGTATTCTGATGAAAGGAATAGACGTGATTATTGGCATGAATTTGACTAGCAGCAAATAATGCTATGCTTGATTATGTCAGAAAGGTGGTTTTTATTTTGATGTTGTGTTGTGTCAGCAGTAGTTTTATTGTCGAGAAGATTAGAGTAGTGAGTTCCTTAAAGTATTTTCAAATGAAGCGACGAGATAACCTTACCTTCTAAAAGGAAAGTAGAGTTTTCAATTGATTTGGTTCTTGAAACTGAACCAATATTAAAAGCCCCATATAGAATTCCCATCAGAATTAGCTAAGCTGAAGAAACAAATTGAAGATTTGTAAGACAAAGGTTTTGTTAGATTGAACGTATCACCCTAAGGGTCACTAAGGTCTTGTTGTTTGTGAGGAAGGTAGATGGATTTTGCATCTTTGCATAGATCACTGGTGGTTGAACAAGGTTACTATAAAGAACAAGTATGCTTACTAAGGATAGATGATCTTTTAAATCAATTATAGAGCTGGGAAAGTGAGTGGGTTTAGCTCTTATAAGCCCAGTCCTTAGGGCCTGAGCCTTAAACCTGGTTCCTTACTTTTAGCCCTATTTCTCAAGCTCGGCTCTTATATGAAGGGCTCAAGGTCGAGCCCGCATGTTTCTGTTCTAAAAAATAGAAAAAATTAAAATAAAATTTAAGCATTATAAATTAATTAAAATATTTGAAATTAAAAAATCAAAATCCTCATAATTTTTTAGAAATTAAATAATACACATTTAGAAGTCCAGTAAAAATAAAATTAAAATCTTAGTTAAAAAAACAGTTCATTTTTTTATAAACACACAAATATAATAATTATAAAAAAATAAAAAATATTAAAAATTTTATACTATCCATTGATATTTATTAAATTATTTAATTAAGTTTAGAATAAATTAAAATTAATAATAATTTGTGTGTAGGATCAGGTGAGCAAGTCATTAGCTTCAAACGTGTTCTACCGAAGAAAAAAGTTAATAATCAATAATAAGGCTTAAAGGGCAGGCTCGAGCTTTTTTTTTAAGGCTTATCAGGGCCAAAGCCTCAAGTCTAATTACTTAAAAAAATCATTTTCAAAGCCCAATTGATTCAATGGCTAGTGCCTCAATCTTTTTCAAGATAGATTTGAGGTTAGGATATATTAATTGAGAGTTAGTGTAGTAGCTATACCTAAGATAGCTTTTAGAACTCGATACGAACATTATGAGTTTTTTTTGTTATGCCATTTGGTTTGACCAATACGCCTGCAATTTTATAGACTTGGATCAATTGTAGTGGTCTTTATTTATGACATATTGATCTACTCTGAAAATGAGGAGCAACATGCGAGGCATTTGAGGATAGTGATTCAGGTTTTGCAAGATAGTTGATATGCTAAGCTTATTAAGTGTGAGTTTTTGGTTGAGAAGCAAGTTAGATTTTTGGGACACGTGGTGTCTGCGGATGGAATTTTTCATAGATCCCATAATTTAAGGTGATGCAATATTAAAGTGGGAACATCCTAGTTTAGCTATAGAGATATGTAATTTTTTGAGATTAGCTGGGTATTATGATGATTTATCTAGGGATTTCCTGGATAGCTTCTTATTTGACTAACTTAATGTGGAAAGATCAACTACATTTGGGGATGATCAGTGTGAATAGTGTTTCAACAGCTGAAAGACAAGTTAACACATAATGAGTGTTTCTTATCCCTAATCCATAGTTACCCTACAAGGTATACATGGATGCATCATTGAGAGGTCTTGGATATGTCTTGATAGAAAACAGTTAGGTGGTAGCTTATATTCTTGACAGTTGAGACCACATGAGAGAAACTATCTTGTATGTGACTTAGAGCTCGCAGTAGTGGTATTTTCTCTAAATATTGGAGCCATTATTTATATGGTGTAGTATTTTGGGATATTGTGGTTAATGAGGCGTGTTGGGTCTTTTGGACTTGGTTAAGGCCCTGTGTGGTCTAATAAGACAAATGGATCAATTTGAGCTTAGTACGTGAAAAATTTTCCAAACAAGTGACTTTTTTGCACCTGGGTGTTCAAATTTTGATTCGACTGTTAGATCGTGTCCAAAATCTATCCCATTAGTTAGCTTATGAGATAACCTATGTATAGGTGCTTTAATTACTCTGATCGAATGTCGTATGTGAAATAGCCCACACTAGAAATTCATCATTTTGTTATCAAATGACAGTAGAAATTTAGACTGGCACGCTGTGGCATATTGGCGTCTCATGCCACGATACATGTTGTTGAAATTATAAATTGTGTGGCTCTATGGCACATGCTGTAGTGCATGGACTATTTTGCTACTTGATTTTGTGGTTTTTAAATGTATGCAATGATTGAGATGAATTGTATATGATTTATTTTGCTACGTATTGCTCTAATGCATTATAGTTTGAGATGATTTTACAAATGAGTCTTGGGCCCAAGCTTTTCAAAACATTTTTTAATTAATGTAGTGATTTAAATGGGGTAATTTAGTTAATCTTCTCCTTTGTCCTGGTGGATAAGGGGAAGGTTATAGTTGAAGTGTGATAAATGATCTATTACACTCACTCATTAATATAGCCATTAGAGTAGTCATCTTCTCTCCTCTTGCATCTTGCAAAGTGTCTGTTAGACACTTAAATCTTCTCGATAGAAATCAATTACACTTAGTCTTCTTCTTTTCTGAGTTTCTT